>NW_021634589.1:0-23975 GCF_004799145.2 Neltuma alba
AAGAGTTTAGCCCACGCCTCACCTATCAAAACCATTGTCTAAACCAGAAATTGAGATGCGGGAACCACTCTCCTTCCTGCAGCATTCATCTGAGCCTTCACTACTTCCCAACTTATAGCATCAGAAGCTAAACATTTAGCAAGAGGGGGAGATGGTGACTCAATCCACCCAAATGGGCACACTCCCTTTCTAGATTCAACAGCAACACAATTTGTTGGCTTCATTTCCCTTTCTGAAAATCAGGAAATTGTCACATTCAGCAAACAGTTCAAGGCATCAATGACCTCTGCCATATCCCACCTACCCATCCATTTTGCATTTTCACAGACTTATTTTTCCAGCACCAATACGCATCGGCCACATTGATCTTCAAATGCTAGGACTAGGAACTCTCCCACCTTTCCAGTCATCACACCTACCTCTAACCCTTTCCACACCCATCTCCCAGCCCTAGCTTGCCAGAATTCCCTAACTTGCCTTAGCTGCAGAAATCAATTACCTTTGAAGGATTAGGGCATTGGCCTCAAAAACTGCACTATCCCTTTCCTTCCAAAAATTAACCATATTAACCACATTATCTTTGCTATCAGAAACTCATCAACCAAGTTTTCATTCCAAATTAACATATTAACCACATTATCTTTGCTATCAGAAACTCATCAACCAAGTTTTCATTCCAATTAACCATATTAACGACATCATCTGTGCTATTTGGAACTCATCAACCAAGTTTCCATCAATTATCAACCTAAAGTGCTACAGTTCCTCTTCATAAGAGCTTCACTCACAAGAGCTGCACCAACCAGACATCTCCAAATGAACTGTCTAATTTTTGGTAGAACCTTCATTCTCCACACCTTCACTCGGATTCCACTTGGCAAAGCAAACGAAGAACTAGCTCTATTACTAACCACCTCTTTCTTTCCTTTAGCTTCAACATAACCCTTTTTTGATAAATTTACTAGCTCTATTACTAGCCACATTTTTTTCCTTCTTTTGGACTAATATTTTACTCATATAATTATTACCAAAACAAATTAGTGATATGTAATATAGTATTATCTTTCAGAGTTAATTAAAAAATTTATTTTTTTTATAAATATTAAACCTCAATTAATTTTATATCTCAATATATAGCTTTTTAAAGTTTTTTTATTGACTGTATGTATTAAGAAATTTTTTTTGTGAGAATTAAAGAAAGTCTTAGAATAATGATTAAAGGGGTTTTTTTCTTTCTCGGATAATATCATTTCTTTTCCCTTCCGGCTAAGTCTTAATCTAAATAAATTTGAACCACCATATTAGCCATACTTTATCATTCTTGAGTAACTCATGCATCCATTTTTCATATTTTGCGTGGATCTTGTCATTTATCCTACTTTTATGCAGCGTGATGAAGAGGACATGGCTGAACTTGTGAGAAACTGCCCAAATGAATTTAAAGAGTATTACATACAAATGCAAGCAGCTAAACGAAGCCAAGCACCTCTTCCTTCACAGGTAATGAGGGTATATACTGTAATATGAAAGTATATTATCTGACCTTTATGACCGTTTGGCGTTATAGTAATATAGTTTAAAGATTCTCTCAGTAGTCTTGAAAATAATATTGAAATGGAACAAAAGAAGAAGATATGACTCTGGTGGTTTTTCATCTTTAAGTTCTGCTCAGTAGCCCTGCCCTTGAAGCTTGAAGAAATGAAATGGGAGAAGGGAGGAAAGAAGATCTAGAATCATATTCTAATGTCCATTCACCTTTATTTTTGTTGTTATTGACCTGAAATAGATACTTGTTGAGACAGAACTGTGCATTTTGAAAACATAAAAGTAATGTCGGGTTTGAGAAAATGCTTCCGATTTTCAATCTTGAAAAACACCTTTTGTTTTAATTTTAAATTTTCCTAAAGACTGCGATAACCTTTTTTTAATGCAACGGTGCAACCTACTTAAAACAATGAGCGTTGAACTTCAGCCTCCTGCGACATTGGTTAAACATGAAATCCTTATATACACAACTGGTAAGTTGTCGCTCCAATGAGCTTATATACACAACACTTGATAAGTTTTCGCTCTAATGAGCTTGAATCTGATCTGATTCTCGGTCTTGCAAATGTATATCTGAATTCTTGTCTGTTTTGTTTAATTACTTTATACTTTCATATAAGGGACGTTGCTTAGCCATGTATGTTGATTTTCTGTTTCATATGTGTAAAGTTGAAAGATGATAGGATGATTCTTGACAAAACGGTAGCTGATCAAGTGTCTTCATGGAAAGAAGCAGAGGCCTCAGTGATACAGTGGTGACTGATCATGCTTGCTCTGGCGAAACTTGCTCTTACCATCATATTGGAGATGTATTTATTTGCGAGAAGACTGGACATGTTCATGGTGGGACACGCCATTTCTTTTTGTGTTTTAATGATGCACAAAAATTCATTATTTTATTTAAAAATTTGAATCTGGACTAGAGCTTCATTATTTTGTTTTCTTTTCCCCGGTATGTGATGATACATGTAGAGAAGTTGTTATGGACCCGGCCAATGAGCTTTTTGTCTGTACAATATCGGGGCACTGTTTTGATAGATTACTGTCACCATCCGAAATGGAGCCTGATGCTGTAAGTTAACGATTCCTCTGTCTTACATGTGTATTTTTCTTATTGAGATTCTGAATGACATTTCCTAGTATTTTATCTGTCCAAATATATCATATTGAGGTAGTGGGCCCTGACTTTACTGTCATGTGAGATGAACTGCGTACATAATCCAATGAGTTATGTTACTACATTTGCTTCAGGGTTTAGTTTCGTTAGTGTCGTGAAACCAAGAAATAGATTGAAGCTTTTATTAGAAATTTGATGATTCACCTCAACTTATCAGAATTAAATTTAGAAACTCTTTAACGGAGGTACAGTTTTACACCTAATGCTTCGCCTTTTTCCTTTGGAAACTCAGGAGCAGCAACAAGGAGGTGTGACCGATGAAGCAGAACCATTTATGGGATCTGGTCGTTTTGGTAAAACAGATTCATTCTTTTACTGGTCTTCTGTATGGTTCTGTGCCTGAAACTCATTATGGTGCGTTTTTTCTTTGCAGCACGAGCTTATTTACTGTGATATAAGTGTGCTGATGAGAAGGAGCTTGAAGCTACTTTGAGGCTTTGCTGATTCCCATATTGATCTGCTGTATGGTGGGGGTTTTATTGTGGGCTCGTGGGTATGGTTTAAATGATCAAATTTATGGATGTATCTACCTATTTTAATTATAAAATAGATAGATAGATGTTTTCCTACATTAAGACGGTGACTTGTGATTATGGAGGCTCATCCAGCGTATGGATTTATGATTAGCCTTGTAATACTTTGCAGCTGTTATTCCTTGTTAATAGACATTTGCTTTAATGTATAGTTGAATCCATTGTAGACGCTTTCTTCCCCAGTTACTGCTTACGGTAGTTTGAAAGAGAGAGGGAATTGTTGCAATTTGGGCTGCTCTTCTTCGGCTTTAAAACTGGTAGGTAAAGTGGCATACAGAAGAAGAGAAATATTGAGCAAACAAACCTATGTTTATTTCTAAGAAAAATGGCTTTGGCAGGATAGAAAAGGGGGGTTGCGAATAAGTGGGAGAGGGAATGACTTGTTTGACCTCATTGGCATGTGTGATTCTTTTTCTTATGGAATGGAACGTTTCTTTAATCAGCTCTCCGTCCATAAATGGTGGATTATGATCTGAGCCTGTAACACTTCGTATGTTTGTTGGCCATAAATACTTCATATATTTGGACGAGTGTAGTGAAGCTAACTTTTCTCCTGTTTCTTATTTTTCCTTGTATTTTTAGTTATATTTGGAAGATTTTTTTAAACTTTTAAACTCTTTCTACAATTCATCTCATTCTTGTAATCTTGTTACATAAATGAGCCGCATGGGACTTTATTTTCTCAGTATTTTGTTTAGACGCACGTGGGCATTTGCTTATCTCTATGTCTGTGTATGAGAAGCCTAGAACGTTGTGTTAATGATAAATTACGAATAGTTATTGGTGGGCAGAAGGGATGCAGATACAAGTCAAAATGCATTAAACAATTGAATGTGCTCATCTTCGGGGAATGTTAAAAAATGAAAGCGTTTTTGCCTTTCCCCTCTAACAAGCAACTAGTTCCCGGCCGTTTCAATTTACCCTTTTTTTTTCCTGTCCCAGTTATTTTTAATATATTTCACACAGATTAAAAAATAAATAAATTTCATTAACTCTAATTTAAAATTTAATAACTTTTTAACTTTATCCCTATTTAATATACATTATACTTCATATAAATAAAGTTAATATAATAATAAATGAAAAGAAAAATTGTATATTTATACGAAAAATTTCTTTCAATATCCTATAAATAAGACAAAAACGTCTTTTTTTCCCCATATAAATAGAAAAAGAGGAGTACATTGTAAATTAAATGAGGATGAAATTGGAAAGTTATTGAATTTTAAATGAGAGTTAATAAATTTTAAATTTTTTGTTGATTTATGTGAAATATGTTGAAAGCGACTTATAAATAAAACGATAGAAATACTTATTAATCGTTTAAAATTCTCTAATTTAGTCTTCTATTATTAATTTTTCTCTCAATTTGTTATCATTTCCATTACATAAGGAAAGATGTAATTAAGGCATTGTTCAAATCTGTTTATCTAGGTGCCTATGAACATGTTTTATGTAAGTTAAAACAAAACTTTATTTATATGCTTGTCTCATAATCCATAAATTATTACTACCTTCGGTTTTTACTCGTTTGATTTTTATTTTGGTCCTAAATATAAGACTCCAATTTATTTTGTCTCTCATATTTATATTTTTTTAAGGTAGTCTTTCTAATAATAGCAGTTGTAGCCAATAGACATGATTAGTAAGGATGTCTTAAGAAAAAATAACACAAATTTATTACAAATAATTAATTTAATTTATTTTTTTTAATCTTTTTAAATCAGTCAACTAATTTTTATATTTAGCATCAGAGGTAGTATTAAAAAACAAGTCCTAAAAGCTTCGTGGGGACCCACCAACAGAGTCAAACCTCATTTGCTCATAAATCATAATCATAACAATAAAAAGGTACCTGTGCCCCTTGAGCTTCATAGCAAGCTAGTGTTTGCAAAGCAGAGCTTGCGCAATGCGCAATAGGCGGGGCCGAAAAGAAGCAAGACTTGTAGGACTGAAATTGGGATAAAAATTTATATGTCGCCCGTGCTCCACAAGAAATCAAGACACGCTTCCAGTTATATGTTTAATTATTCTTTTTAAATATTTTCTATATTTTCAAATAGAGGAGGGTGACCCTTTCTTGGTTCCATTTTCACCGGCGCTCCTCTCCAGCGAGTTGCGTGTTATTTTTGCTTCTGGACAAACAAGTTAACCATATGTGATTTATATATTTATTACTCCTCCGGTCCTAATTATAAGACCCAATTGACTTATTTGAGGAGATTAAGGAAGTAAGTTAAGTTGGTTATTTATAATAAATAAGTGTTGTCATTCCTAAAATATCCTTGCTAATTAAGTATATTGGCTAAAACTATCATTATTAGAAGGATTATCTTTGAAAAAAATGCATAAATATAAGAGATAAAATGGATTGGGTCTTATAATTAGGACCAAATAAAAAGTCAAATTGGGTCTTATAATAAGGACCGGAGGAGTATTAAGCAGCCTCATGACCTCATCAAACTTTCAGTGAATTGGATTCTGAAAACAGGATATGCTTTTGAGTAAAAAATAAAAGTGCATATGAAAGAATTTATAATTTCTCTTTTGCCAACGAATTTATAAATTAATTACCATCAACATCTTTCCATGATAACATTGATAATAAGATTTGAATTCAAAACACTTTTTCGGCATGTATTATAAGTTTCAAATAACTAATTTAAATATAATAAAAAAATTAGTTAAAATTAATTAAAAATTATAAGTAGGTAATAAATAAATTTTTATTTTTAAATATGTCTTTGTAATAAATAAGAAAAGTGATTAACAATGTATGAAAAATATGATAAGAAAGGGTAAAGAGAGAAAATAAACTATTAAGAGCAAAATAAAAAAAATATTAAATTTTAAGAGAAACTTAAAATTCATTACACGTTTACTTAAATTTGAGCATTATAAATAGAATTGATAGAGGACTTGTTTACTTATCAACCAAGTAACATTGTCGCGCTTGTTCGCCTAACCGGCGAGGCTCATGAATGACGCCAAATATGATTTCTTATCGAAGAGGATAAGCCGACCCCTGTGCGTTTTCACACTTGGAAGTCGGAAAACATCTCTGATCTATTTGATACATTGACTTAAAGGGTGTTTGGAATACTCAAGGTGATTATAAGAAATATTTTTTCACAGAACAAATTTTTTCGTATATTTATTTTGTAAATTATAAAAGTATTTTTAAAACTAAAATTTGATTTTTATCCAAATTCTCCGTAGAGAGCTAGAGCCATGTATGAATAGATTTTTTTTAAAAAACCAGAATGTATGAATAAATACCAATGGAGGATCCCTTCATTTACGTGCCAAAAGCAAAGAGTGGCAAATTGAATCTTATCTACAGTATTCTCATTTACCTAACTCTCTTTTTCCTGAGTTCTGTTTCCTGTGCAACAATATGCCCATTCAGCTCTTGGCTTTCTTCTTTCTCTTCTTCTGTCTTCCTGCCACTTTCTTCTTCCTGTTCAAAGGCCCGTCCCCTGCAAACATCAAGAGGAAGAAGAAGAACGAGCTCGTTGCTCCGCTCACGACGACCCTCCCAAAATCATACCCTCTAATCGGTTCCTATCCAGAACTTATAGCCAATTACGACCGCCGGATCCAGTGGCTCTCCGATGTCGTCCTAATATCACCGGCCAATACCTACGTCCTCCATCGCTCCCTGGGGCAGCGAGCTGTCGTTACCGGCAATCCCGCCGTCGTACAACACATTTTGAAGAACCATTTCCCAGTTTACCAAAAGGGTCAGGCCTTCCGCGAAACCCTCACCGACTTTCTGGGCAACGGAATCTTCAACACCGACGGTGAAACCTGGAAATTACAAAGGCAAATCGCAAGCCATGTATTCAACACCAGGTCTCTGCGTAAATTCGTTGAACAGGTTGTGGACACCGAGCTCAACGATCGCCTCATTCCTATTCTGGCCACGGCGGCAGCCCAAAACCAAGTCCTTGATTTTCAAGACATCCTCCAACGATTCGCATTCGACAACATTTGCAAAATCGCTTTCGGGTTCGACCCAGAGTACCTCTCGCCATCACTGGGGCAGAGCAAGTTCGCTCAAGCCTTCGACGATGCCACGGAGATCAGCAGCAGAAGGGCCAGTCACCTGCATCCCTTAATCTGGAAAATACGGAAGCTTCTCGACATTGGATCGGAAAAAAGATTGCGATTAGCAATCTCTGAAGTGCGCGAATTCGCTACGAACATAGTCAGAGATAAGAAACGCCAGCTCACCGAGGGGGCTTCTCTTGAATCAGCCGACATGTTATCAAGGTTCTTAAGTTCGGGGCATTCGGACGAGGAGTTCGTGACGGATATAGTAATCAGCTTCATATTGGCAGGTAAGGACACAACCTCCGCTGCTTTAACGTGGTTTTTCTGGCTTCTTTCAAAGCACCCAGAAGTGAGAAAGAAGATCGTGAACGAGGCAAGCGAAAAATCAGAAGCCCAGGTGTACGATGAAGTGAAAGATATGGTATACACCCAGGCAGCGTTGAGCGAGAGCATGAGGCTGTACCCGCCGGTGCCGATGGACTCAAAAGAAGTAACGGCCGACGACGTATTGCCAGATGGAACCGCCGTGAAGAAGGGGATGAGAGTGTTGTATCATGTGTACGCCATGGGAAGGATGGAGAAGCTGTGGGGGAGCGACTGGGCGGAGTATAAGCCGGAGAGATGGTTAGAGAGAGAGGGAAGTGGTGAAGATTCAGAGAAGTGGAGGTACGTGGCGAGAGATCCGTTTAGCTATCCAGTGTTTCAGGCGGGACCAAGGATTTGTCTAGGGAAGGAGATGGCGTACTTGCAAATGAAGAGGGTGGTAGGTGCGATTCTGACGAGGTTCACGGTGGTTCCGGCGATGCTGGAAGGGATGGAACCACAGTTCGTTGCCTTCTTGACCTCTAAGATGAAAGGCGGCTTTCCGGTCAAGATTCATTCTTTGGCCTAAAACTGTCTTTCAAGTCTGCAATAAAAAATTGTACTCTTTATTTGATTATATATATTGTTTTTTTTTATCGTGAGAATTAGTCAATCATGTAAATAAAAATTATTATGCTAATTTTTGTTTTCCGATCAAATGAAAAGTACCCACAAACACTTTTCAGAGCTTCAAAAAGTCAAACCTGTTCATAAGGGCGAGTAATATAGGAAGGGTGCTGGTCAAATTAGGAAGCCTGGACACCAAGCGAGGAGTTCCCAGACAAAAAAATTGCAATAAAAGAAAAAATTTAACAAGCTGCTAAATTTTCTTCCAAATGTTAATTATATTTTTTAATATCCAAAAGTTAATTCTTCGAACCTTCTTTGTTTTCCTCATTGGTAATTACATTATCCAAATTTGTTGATACAAATTTAAAATTTTACTTTTCTTAAATGGTAGATTCAATTTTTTTTAAAAAAGTGATAGTTAAAAAAATTACTCTATTTTAAATTTTACATCTGTTCAAATAATAAAAATATTACACCTATTCAAATAATAAAAGTACTAAAAATTATCATAAAATTAAATTAATCCTGAATTATTCAAATCTAATTTGGTCGTTACATATCTGTCATGAGCATTGTATGCTAATCAAAATGATGGGATGGAATGTACTTTTCGTTGGCGCAAAAAAAAAAAGTAAAAAAAAAAAAGGAAGGAAGTGTACTTTTCGTTGAGTTTACGCGGCCACATTTTTTCCTTCTCTTTTTGGGTCAAAAAAGTCAAATTTATCAATTTCTCAAAAAGAAATGCAAACACCAAAAGCCCAAAGGCCAATCAAAGCACTCAAAAAAAGTCTAGAGTACAACCAAACACACCAACGAAATCAGGAAAAAAAAAAAGGATCCGACATACAACCTACAAAAAGTAGAAATTTAGAACATGTTTGGAACAATTTATAAGTAGCTTATAAACTACTCCCTCCGTTTTTTATTATAAGAGACGAATAACCGAATTACGTTGATCAAAAAAACAGTTAAAATTAGTTAAGAACAATTAATGTGTAAAAAGTATAATTTTTTTTCTAAAAATGCCCTCATTAATAAGGAGAGAGAGCATGAGAGAACAATAGTAAATTCTTAAAAGAAAGAGAAGTGGGAAGGAGAGAGAGTGTGAGTTGGAGACAATAAATATGGGTAAAATAGGAAATCAACATAAAAAAATAGAGACAACTTTTAAGTGTCTCTTATATTTAGGAACATGCTATAAGCATCAAATGTCTCTTATAATAAGGAACGGAGGGAGTATTTTTTAATAGTGATTTGCAGAATACAAGGCAAGTTATACAAGTATGTGAGAGGAGTTTTGTCTTAACTTACGTGAAACGTGCTAAAAGGAGATTTCCACTGCTCTGCCAAATGGGATCTTAACCAAATAGTTTGAAAATAGAAATCAAAAAGTGGGCCCACACCTCATCTACCAAAACCTTTGGCTAAACCAGAAAATTGAGATATCTAAACCACTCTCCTTCTTGCAGCATTCATTGGAACCTTCACTACTTCCCAACTCATAGCATCAAAAGCTGAACATTTAACAAGAGAGGGTGATGGTGACTCAATCCACCCAAATGGGCACATTCCCTTTCTACATTCAACAACACACACAATTTGCTCTTTCATTTCCCCTTTAGCAAGCAGTTCAAGGCATCAGTGACCTCCTGCATATACCGCCTACCTATCCATTCTGCATTTTGAACAGACTTATTTTTCCAGCACCAATATACATCAGCACAATAGATCTTCAAATGGCTAGGACTAGGAGCTCTCCAACCTTTCAAGTCATCTCACCTACCTCTGACCCTTTCCACACTTATCTCCCAACCCTTAGCCTACCGGAATTCCCTAACTGCCTTAGTTGCAGAATCAATTACCTTTGAAGGATTAGGTACATTAGTCTCAAAAACTGCACTATTCATTTCCTTCCAAATTAGCCATACTAACCACATCATCTGTGCTATCTGAAACACATCAACCAAGTTTCCATTCCAAATTAACCATATTAATCACATCATCTGTGCTATCTGAAACTCATCAACCAAGTTTCCATCCATGATCAACCTGAACTGCTACATTTCCTCTTCATAAGAGCTTCACTCACAGGAACTACACCAACCAGACATCTCCAAATGAACTATCCCTCATTCTCCACACCTTCACCCGGATTCCACTTGGCAAAGCAAACGAAGAACTAACTCTATTAGACTATTACTAACCACCTCTCGTTTTCCTTTGGCTTCAACATAACCGTTTTTGATAAATTTACTAGCTCTATTACTAGCCACAATTTTTTCCTTCTTTTGGACCAATAATTTTACTCATATATAATTATTACCAAAACAAATTAATGATATGTAATATAGTATTCTCTTCAATCCTCGATAAAGCGTCAATTAAAAGACTTTATTTTTTATATTTTTATATCTCAAATATATAAATTTTTTAAATTATTTTTATTGACTGTATGTATTAAAGAAAGTCTTAGAATAATGATTAAAAGGGTTTTTTCTTTTCTCGGATAATATCATTTCTTTTCCCTCCGGGATAAGTCTTTTGACGCGTCATTTACGTTTGACGCGTTTTTCCTATATGTGAGCGCTCAGACCAAATATATATTCCCAAACACAACGCCCTGCATTCCCAAAGTTTTTCCTTCTCTCCTGTGCTAGAATTTTGTGAATCTCTGATCGTGCCTGCCATAGAATCTGTGAGTTCCTTTTTTGTTTTATCCTTCGCGTTTTCCAGGATGTGCCTTTTGCATTGAATTGATTCTTTGACTTTTTCCTTGAGATTGCTCCGAATTCTGTTGGTTTCTGGTTTGCTTGAATGGTGTTGATTGTTCTTGCAAAAGCAAAATGTTTGGCTGCCGATTGTCTTCTGACGTCAATTTTGTGGATTTCTGAATAGCGAGTGAAAATTTTCTGGTATCCAGGGCCTCTTCTCTTGGGTATTTCTTTCCTTAGATTTCTTTGCCCTGATCCATGATCACTAGGTCAGCGTCTTCAGAATCTAGATCCCTTGAGATGGAGATAATCAGCGATGTTGAGATGGTTTGAACTCGGTTCAGAATGGTTTACTTATCTGTTAGATCACAATTGTGATATTTTGATTAAAGTTTTGGGCATGTCTGCTCTTCGGTGATCCTGACCACAATGAGGAAGAATTCATTGTTTTAAAGACCATTTTTCATCTATTACTTGGCTTTACCCACTTCCCTGAAATATAACATTGACAATTTGGCATCTTCAGCATAATATGACTTGGGATTTCAGAATTCTTATCTTGTAGTTTGTTTACGTTTCTTCCCCTCTCTTGTTCTCATAAAAGTGATTCCTTCTCTACATGTATACTATGCCTCGTGTTATGAATCAAAATTCAAGACATTAGCTCATTTTGTTGTCAATTTCTTACCAGGAATCATCAGCCCTTTGCTCGAAAGATGGGAGGTGGAAAGGACAAGCATGATGAATCTGACAAAGGAATTTTTTCACACCTGGCTCATGCTGCAGCTCAAGGCGGACATGGGTATCCTCCTGGTTCCTACCCTCCACATGGGTACCCACCTCAGCAAGGCTATCCCCCGGCAGGGTACCCACCTCAGCAAGGCTATCACCCGGCAGGGTACCCACCTCAGCAAGGCTATCCCCCGGCAGGGTACCCACCTCAGCAAGGCTATCCCCCGGCAGGGTACCCACCTCAACAAGGTTACCCTCCTGCTGGTTATCCCGGTCCATCTGCTCCAGGTATGACGTCTTTGTATAATTTTCATCATTAAATCTTTACGTAGCTGACTATTGCAATGGTCTGACAAGTAAGTTTCTCTTATGGCCGTAAAATAGTAAAATTGTGAAGCTGCCTGTAATTAAAGAAGCATTAATAAGCTGAACTTAACTGAAACAATGGTTTCTTTTCAGGCACCTGAACTTGTATGCTGCAAAGTATGTAGAAACTAGTAACACCATATGATTTCTGAATGACATAATCCTTGATTTAATGCACTGAATTCTGACTCAAACGTTCTATTTGGGCTTTGCTTAAAGATTTAGTCTTATGTGGTGTATGTGAATAATGACTGCCGTTAATCTGTGGTAACTGTGATTTGTGGATGTCTCGTAGCATTTTGATCCTCAATAGTTGGCAATCTCAAATCTCAACTATTATTTTAGCTGAAACGTTCTCTACTTTGTTTTCACTTTTTCAGCTTGCCTGTGTTTATTATGTTATGGGTTTGTGAGTTGTGACTGACGTGTTTTTTGACCGCTACCTTCTGCACATATCTTGTCGGAATCAGCTAAATGATTTGTAACATCATCAGGTCATAGTCATGGTCATGGCATGGGAGCGGTGCTTGCTGGGGGTGCTGCACTTGCAGGTGCCGCATACGGCGCTCACCACCTTGGCCATGGTGGTGGTCATTATGCGCATGGTGGTCACATGGGCCATGGCAAATTCAAGGGCCATGGCAAGTTCAAGCATGGAAAGTTCGGAAAACATGGGAAACACGGCAAACATGGGAAGCATGGTGGATTCGGGTTCAAGAAGTGGAAGTGATCTTATGTCTCTCAGACATCTTCTCCAATACTTACTGCCTTCGTTTTTAAAAATAAGCCATACTTCTGAGCAAGCCAGCCTGTTCTTGGCTCGGCCCCCCTTTTTCGCTTTTTGGGAATTTGATATATGACCCGTGTGTTCCTAGTTTGGATTCTAGAATCTGAACGGCATGAATCATAGATGTAAAATTCTGGCTTCTTTGCTATAGCGACTAAGATGACTAATGCCAAGTTTGTTTTGTTTTTGTCACCCTTATCGGAAAAGCGAGGGATTCTGATAGTCAAGAACATGATCGGTTTGTTGGTGTTTCTAGCCCATCTTTAGCCCAGAAAAGTAAAGGGGAATATTATTGCCAAAATCACAAGGACAACACGTATCTACTATTATGAAAACTCAAGATTATTTTTAGAGGATCTTGATTATATATTTTCTTTATTTAAGTTTAATCTTCAATCTGTTTATTTCATCTAACTTTATTCATATCATTAAGTTTTAAAATATCTACATTTCTACTATTCTTAATATAGAACTTAATTAACTAATTTGAGTATATTAAATATATTGGTTAAATTAGTTAATATGATATGTTTTTTCCAAAATGTCCTAAACATTTTTTTTAATTTTTCTCCTTCCTCTCCTACCTAATTCAATCGAATTAATTTGGGAAAAGATTGATAAACATGTAAAATAGATTTTACATAAAAGACTAACACAAACTCGTTAATTAGATCCTATGTTAGAAATAAGAGGAGTATGTTTCAATTTTATAACTCTGTATTAACAGGATATGGTGAGGCTGAAGAAGATAAAAAGATAAAAATAAGTCTGAAAATTATAGAAGGAAATTTAGGTTCAATTTAGATTTTGTCCATCTGATGCATATTTTATATACACACACACCCCCGCACGCGCGCGCGCGCACACATATAGATAACAAGTTACATTATTTATAGTGCGATTCCACATTGAGCTAAACAAATTAAAGCCAATGACACGTTAATTTAAACAGACATTAATAAGTGATGAAACCAGAATCCTTCGAGTACCTTTGAAAGAGGCATTACTGTTTCAATGAGATGGATTCGTACGAGCGTACTTGTTCCTGGTATTGTACAGGGCTGAAACAGTTTCAGCAGCAAAAAGAACATCCTCGTGATTTTGCAACCGAATCAATATTTGGATACTCTAAAACTTCTTAATGTGTAAAGTTGAATGGGGCAAATAATGTGTGCGATTTTACCTTCACATAACCAATAAGATTGCCTAATCAAGGTCTCATATAATACGTTTATGTTGCTCCCTGCCTGTCGCAGAGGGGCCGGTACGACACAAAATGGTTTCTGAGGAATAACGGACATCCACCTTGCAATAACTAGCAGTCATCAATATTGTCAATTGATTATACCAAACCAACATCAATAAGACTATAAGCCACGGTCTTTCTTAATCCTTGGTCTTGGATAGTTTGCCTCAACTCTGTAGCATCCTTCCAGCTTCCTGCAGCAACATACATATTCGCCAATGAAATGTAATATCCAACATTTTGGGGATCCATTTCAAACAGAATTTCAGAAACTTTTCTCCCCAGTTTGAGTTCTCCATGATAGTTGCAAGCACTCAAGAGGGCTCCCCACAAACCGGGGCTTGAATTGGAGGGCAACTTCTTAATGAACTCATAAGCCTCATCAAGCCTACCAGATCTACCTAGCATATCAACTACATAAACTTGATGCTCAGTCTCAGGCTGTACTCCATATTTCTCCAACATACAGTTGTAGTATCCAAGACCTTCGTTCACGAGTCTTGAATGGCTGCAAGCTGATAAAAGGCTGACAAAAGTACTTTTAGTCGCTCTTATTCCGGACCCACGCATTTCATGAAACAGGTTGATTGCTCTCTCGCCATTTCCATGATATCCATATGCAGAAATCATTGAATTCCAAGCTGCTTCAGACTTCTCCTTTGCATGTGTAAATACCTGAAGAGCAAGGTCCAATCGTCCACCATTGCTGTACATGTCCACAAGAGCTGCAGATATAAAAGCATTATCCTGGAAACCAGACCTGAATATGTGGGCATGAACTTGTTTGCTATGCCTTAATACTCCCATTTGAGTACAAGCTGTGAGAACACTAACAACAGTTATCTCACTGGGCTTAAACGGAAGATGAAGAAACAGTTCCAACGCATCCCGACTCTCCTTGTTATGTGATAGGGCTGAGATCATGCAATTCCATGAACATAGGTTGAGAACAAAACAAAATTCAAACACTGATCTGGCGCTTTTGATGTCCCTGCACCTTCCATACATGGTAATTAATGAATTTTGAACCCGGATATCTGATCCCAAGGGAGATGTAAGGACAAGGCCGTGGAGACACCTTCCTTTATTGAGCAGCTCAAGATTTGCACATGCTGACAGGACATTTACAAGGGTTATAGAATCATAGTTGACAGAGGCTTTTCGTCTCATTGAACTAAAAGTTTCTAGGGCCTCTTGATAGTGGTTGCCTTTTACACATCCCACAATCAGAGTGTTCCACGAAGCTGTAACTGCCAAAGCTGAATTCTCTTGGAAAATTAAGAAAGCGGCTGTCAGGTCCCCACAATTGATGTACATGTGTATGAGGGAATTAACTGAAGGAATATGGTTTAGAAATCCTAATTTTAACTGCCAGCAGTGAACAGATTTTCCAAAGGATAAACTATATGTGGAACTGCAGGACGAAAGAACAGCCAAAACAGTCGATGAACTGCCACTGGGGAAGAAATGGAGAAGCTCCCTGAACAAACTTTGGGCTTCTTGGGAATACCCATTAATGGAATATCCATATATCATTGCATTCCAGGATACCAAGTCTCTCTCGTGGGCAGAATTGAACAGGAGCTCGGTTTTCTCTACAAGTTTGCACTTTGAATACATGTCTATCAAGCTGTTTAGTAGAGTAAGGTCAGATAGCATCTGTCTTCGTATTGCAAATCCATGGACAGTTCTTCCTTCTCTGGAGAGCATCACCACTGCACAAACTTTTAGAATGTTAGTCAATGTCACTGTATCAGGTTGAAATGATTCATAAGTCTGCATTTCAAGCAGAAGGTCAAACACTTCATTAACACTTCCATTTGAGGCATATCCTTCCATCATTGCATTCCATGAAACAATATCTTTGCACTCCATTTCTCTGAATACAGTTTCAGCCGCTTCAATATCTCCGCATTGTATATATAATGAAATGAGAGAATTGGGGACCGAAACATGCTGGCTATCCAGGTAACCTAGCTTCATTCCCAGCTCGTGAATTGACTGACCAAAATCCAGCTCTCCCAAAGCAGTAGACGCCGATATAGCACAAGACAGACTGACGCTGTCTGCTTCTTCTCCGGACAAAACCATATCCTTGAAATAATACAGTGATTTCTTTGGCTCACCATTATGAAGACTTCCTTTAATCATTGAATTCCAAGAAACTACATCTTTATATTTTATTTCTGAAAAAAGACACTCAGAGGATTTTAAAACGCCACATTTTGCGTACATATTAGTTAGAGCATTACTTAAACTTATATCCACAAGCATCCCAGTTTTTACACTCAAACAGTGAATTGCCCGCCCTTGCTCAAGGTTATTCATGTATGACGAAGTAGATACCAGAAGCAACAAAGTGGTGCAATCAAACCCACATTGCTCTTTAATCATGTTTCCGAAAAAATCCATTGCTGTCTTGTAGAGTTTGTTTTTAACCGATGCGGCAATAATAGAATTCCAAGCAATTACATCTCTGTCGTGAATTTCATCAAACAGAACTCTTGAAGAGCTGAAATCTCCAGCCTTACAATAAATAGTTAGTAGAGATGTCACAGTGGGCAGGTGAGCTAGAGTACCCGTCTTTAAGGCTATACAATGAGCAGCAGAAACCGTCACAAGCTTGGGCTTTTTGCTGGACGAGTTGATAAGATCATTTAGTACCCGTTGTGGCATTTCATCAAACGGTTGAATGGCAGTGTGAAAGAAATGACGTGTAAATAACAAGGCGGGAAGAGCACATGGTGGAATAGGAACCATATGTTTTCGAACGATCTCAAAGTCTCCATTATAGCTGTTCTGGAGAGAAAAAGGATGGGGCGATGGAAGTCTCGTTGGGGGAAGCAAGGCTAGATTCTGTAATCTCAATCTTGTTATGTGAACAAGGAAACGACTTGATGCTGATTTTAACATGAATTGCCAAAGTGTCCATGCTCTCATTTCGGTTTCATCTCAAAGCTAGTGGTGTAGACTTGTGTCTTTCAGTACAAAGCATCAATTTTAATGAGCTTTCGATTTCCATGAATATGCAATTCAAAGCAGTAATGACTGAAAATGTTGGAATGGTTCCAAACCTCCAATGTTAATTAAAACACCGAAGAAGTTATTCAGTTTGCAGCGCTTCTTTGGACGGATAGAGAATCGAGACAAACTTTTATCATCAGATGGAAACCCAAAAATGGAATTATCCATTGACCATTGGGTAGGAGGGGCTGGGTCGCGTTTCAAAATCAGTTTGCGCCGCGAACACGAATGTTCTTCATCCCAGGGATCTGGGTGCGAGTAGAGAAAATGTACCATTAACCCCTTATATGGATCTTTTGATTAATGCTAATATAATCTAATCATTTAAATTTATCTCCGCTCTTTAAATTTTTTTTCTTTAATTTTAATTCTTTTTCACATTTTCAAGATATCATTGATTTGGCCTCACATAATAGTAATAGTTAAATTTATTTGATTAATACATTCAAATTGACCTTTTATTACACATACTTAATATGTAATTAATAATGTAATATTGGGGCTATAATTTAATACCTTAATTTTTTATCAGTTAAATTTAAGCTTTTAACCGAGATTATAATTTAAGCTTTTAACCTCTATATATATATATATATATATATATATATATATATGCTAAAGTATAATTTGGTCTTTTATCTTTATACAAAATTTAAATTTGGTCTCTTAACTTTTAAAAAATATATTTTTAGTCTTTTAACTTTAAAATTTTTAATCGTAAATAATGATTTTTTATAACAATCATAATTATTTTGAAAATTAAAATTATTATATTGGCATTTAACAATATTTTATTAACATTTAAGATTTTAATATTATTATTTTTTATTAATGGTTTAAAGGTAAGAGAACTAAAAGTACAGTAAAGTTTGATTATTAAAAAAAAAAGTCCAACCACTTAAATTGCCACTCATAACAAAAATCACATAGATCGGCACATAATTTTGTTTGAAATATGAGTATATGACTAGACTGAAGGCCATTGCACTATTTAGAACTCGTGCATAATGTGACTCTCATAAATTTTATATTATTATTGATATGAATATTGATAATATTGATAGAGCCGAAATTAAAAAGAAAAAAAATATTGTGGATGTAAATTTTACTGTTGTAGATTTCCAATTTCCTAATTTGCACAACTGGACTAAGCCAAAATTTTTCTTTTCTTACTAATGCTAGACAATAATCAGATTGTCTCATCTCTACAGCAACTTACATCCTCTGTCGATCCATATCTTTCACTTATTTAAGCACTATCTTGACAGCCAGTTAAGTAAGAAAATCAAAAAAGAAATAAACTAAGCCATCTTCATATATCGCTCGCGGTATCCATCCATTGGGATGTTTTAAAAAAATATCGACCAACATGTCAGAACTCACCAAGGTGGATGATCATCCTCAGAAGTTGGAGGCGGGATTGGTTTCCATTCAGGTTTCTCATCCCAGTACATATCATAATATATGTGACCAGGAATGTGATCACGCACACAGCACCATATGCCCACATATCGCTTTACACGTCTTCTGAATCTATCTTCCCTTTCCTGAAAAAGTAATTTGGGGATGGCATCAACACATAATAAGTGAATTCTCTTATTCTCATCTTCCACGTTTTACTCGGAGAAAAATGGAAATTAGATACTTTGCAGTAGTATTGTAGAACCAGAGGGGGATAACGAAGCAAGGAAAAGTTTGGGGCCCATTTCATTTATTTACACTTTACTTCTTACTTCATTTGTTATTTCACCTCATTTGTTATTTCACCTCTCTCTTACAACACTATATGCGGTACAAGGAATTTTAACTCGGAAAAAAATGGCCTCACCTTGTCGGCAAAACCAGTGAAAGCATTTTGCATTGAGGAGAACTGGATGACTTTGACAGCCTTGAATGACGAGAATACCTTGATGAACTGAAAATTCAAGTGGAAACATAATCCATGGCTCGTTTTAAAAAGCATACATTTTTGATAGAAAATGAATGAGGCTATAAGGTCCGTTTGTTTTAAGTTGAGAAAAAAGTTATTTTAGTTGATTATACAAAGGAGATGTTAATGTTAGGAGTTGTTATGGGGTAAAGATAGAGGAATGTGCTGAAAATAATCTACTTATTTTGATAAGTTAATTTCAACCCATCTCCCATATTTACCTCAAAGTTCTCCCAACAACTCCTCATATTTAATCAACCAAAATCACTTTTCTCTTAATTTTGAACAAACTCGCCCGATATTCAACCCAAAAGACAATTTAATCAAATGCATTCTTTCTTTAGATAAACTGCAGATGTAGACTCAGGAGACCAGTCTCTGCCTGTACATACAAATGCATTCTTATTTGTATAACTAATCTAACATATACTAATATCACTTCTAATTTCTGCCACAAGGAATTTGTATGAAGAAATTATGTTTATGCCATTAACGCGCAGAAAGAAGCATAATTTGGTCCGAACATTTCTTCACTTCTAATATATACTAATATCACTTCTAATGCTCTGATGCAAGATGCTTAACCGTATCTCACAGTAACAGGACTGAGAGGCCATATACCAATGCAATTTGCAAGCTTATTTTTGAAGAATTCAAGCAAAAATATGCACTTGAAATACCGTTTCCTCATCGCTATGCCTTGGAATTCTGAGTACCCCCTCAACAGCAGAATCATTTGATGCATTACAATCATGTGTTTCTTCTTGACAGAGATGGACATCAAGCCATGACTTCTTTACCTGAACTCCAGAACCAGGCAGACAGATTTCCTTTAATCAACTTACACAAAAAAAGAGACTCAGTGGTTCAGAAATTAGATGCAATTGGCTACAACTCACCTCTTCGGGCAGAGAGGGATTATCTAGTATTGAGTACTCTCTGATATTTATTCCTGGGCCAAACTCTTCCTCTGGGAGTTCTCTCAACATGGCATTCACCTGCAATGATGGCACATTTCGTTATTTGCAAAGAAGTCTCCTGAATTTTAATACGGGGACCAATTGTCCCCAACAGAGTTAAGGCCCCATTATGGAAAACATCAATCCTCAGGCAACAATTTCCATAGCTAAAGCAAGTGGCATTACCAATGTTTTGGACCTTTCTAATTTGGTTCAGATACTGCACAAATTGTTCTTGAAAGTTATTGGTTACTTACAGATTAATAAGATGAGTTGTTTAATCGGCCACATCATCAAAAGCACAAATGAAGAATGGCATTCAAAAGTAGCTACTCGAAAAAGCAGGAAATACCTCAAATACATGATCCAAAGGGCAAAGAAAGGGTTGCCTAGTCATAGTTCCCTCCAGAACACCAGGATGTGGAAACCATAGCCTATCTAACCTGCACCATAGCGGAGGCATGACCTAAACATGCACAAAGAGAAACCAGTTTAAAATATAGTTGTAGATATAAAAAGTAAAATGCACTAGAAAAGCATCAAACATGATAACTCAAACGTGATAACTCAGTTTTTCTTCATTTCCTGTGCGATCGGAAACCAATTGCATCAACGAAAGTAGGAAATGAAGAGCTTTCTAACCTGTTAGAAGATTCACTTATAGTTTTATCAAAGAAGGACATAGATGGCCATGCCAGGCCAGTAAAACTGACCAACATTACCTCTGCAATCTAATAATTTTTTCCTTAGCCCAACCAAGCTCAACGTAACATCATATTTTAAGGTGGTATTACCACAAGAAAATTTGAAAAACAAGAAGTTTGTTCCTTTATCATATTATCAGTGACTGATTAGTTCACAGAACTCATAACAAATTTTAAGATATTGATAACCGATAGTGTTAACATGAGAAATTTTGTACTTGTTTTGCAATTATAATCCTGGAAAACAGTTCTCACCAGAGTTCTTCTCAGAAGAGAAGCAATAGCAAGTGCCGTCCTTATCTGTTTCATCTGTACATATCCACACACAATATAATCAACAGGATGCAACATAATTTCCATTCCAATGCTAAAGTAAAAAGGATCAGGTCAATACATGCATACTTGATAATTAACCAGAGAAAAATGTGAATCAATGGCATGCTTCCCACTTAGTAATAAGCTCCTAGGAATAGATGGCTTAAACAACAAGAAACCCCCTGCAAGAGTTACTAAGTAAGCTTGCAGTACTATCATGCATGGAAGTCAGCAAATAAGACAAGCAGATACAACAAGCATTGCATAAACAAGTTTAAGTGTCAACTTTCAGTCATCAGTGTCAAAGAAGCTACATTCAACAACAGATGGAATAGAAAAACCTTCATACATGATAAAAGGATTGCTACAAGAAAGAGTGAAATGAGTGTATTGGTACTTGCCAAGTAATTTTTTTAAACAAAAAATTAACGGTCTGACCCTAAATTGAGGAAGAAATCACAAATTATTACCAGGTGGATTATAGTACTCTGGTGGGTCATAGAAAAGCTTTGCTTCTCGAAGCCGGTGGCGCTTTCCTTCAGTGCCTCCATATTGAAATGTTGTGTGCACGGCATATGGCTCTAATCTGAGTTGCTGATGCATAGCCTGTGTAACACGCAATTATATTCCTACAGAGAACTTGTCCCAGATTTGATGTTCCAGTATTATAGATTACGAACAAGATTCCTCCAGACAGTGAATTGCATAAAAAATGCTAAAGGCATAGTGCAAACAAACCACAAAAAGAAAAAGAAACCAAACTGTTAAAAGCTATTAAATAGGTTGTACCTGCACAAAATATGTATGCCCACTACAAAAAATACTAGCAGGAAAAATTCCCAGCTTCAGATTTCCATCAAAAGCATAAAATAGTCCACTGGCCTCATCAACAGACGGTCCTAACTGTCTGTGTACAATGTCATTAAAACCATTCTGATCCCATATGTTGTCATCAGCTAGAAGCATTTCTTTCCATTCCTTCGCCAATTTTTTTGCAGAATCAGTAGGCCTCCAATGAAATATTCCTATGTTGTAGGCAGCATTAACTACTCATGATGTAGCACAATGTCATCAGTAAGGTAAATGTCTGGTTATGACTAATTCAATAAGTGCTAGGTCTCACACGATAAAATGAAGAGAGAAGCAATGGGTAAAATTTAAAAATAAACGCAAAAGGCTTCACTGTCTTTCATTCTTCTAATTTAAAGGCAAAGCAAAATAGAAGCAAGGCCTTCTAAAGTGAAATGGGGCACCTAATAATTCAATTCATATCAATCAACAGAAAAGATCACGCTACCATTCAAGAGGGTCACAGATCTAAGTCCAAAGACGTCATTTGAGTGAAAAGTGATCAATTAAGAGGCTTGCGTCATTCATAAGCATGTTTGCTTGCATTTAACATTAAAAAGGAAAAGGTTTAATATGATAACTAACACAAGCAACATTGAAAGGATATATCAGTAAGTTCTGCTCATGGTTATAATCATCACCTTCTTGCCAAATTTCCAGACTATCATCAATAACTGTTGGTATGACTTGATCGCTTGAAGTTAGAACATCTGCATCTGGATAACGAGCAATATATGGAAGTGGGTTCTGTCCCAAAACCATGTAATGCAATGTATGTATGAGGAATAACATAACAATCACGTCAGAGAGATAAAAGAATATGAGCAAAAAATGTGATAATTTATAAAGAAAACGACATGAAGAATTCATAACAATATCTCAGGATAAAGTGAAAGAGCAAGGTGAAAAAGAAATAATGCTTTAGATGATAAGGAATTGAAGCAGACGATATGACAATCAAGGTGAAAAATAAAAGTTATCTCTGATAACACAAGGTAGATAAAAAGAAAAGAAATTAAGAAAGCATTTCTGGCTGCTTCTTGAGTATCATTGTGAGAAATTATGCAATTACAATTATTCACACTTATAAGTAAAACAATTCCACTGGTGACAAAACAAAAATTTAGAAATGGAAAAGCACACCTTCAGCCAAACCATGTCAGTGTCACACATCAGCAGTTCAAAACCAAAAGGCAGCATTGAGTTTATCAGAAAAACTTTTTCTCTCCCCATTTTGTGAAACGTCGGAGAGCCCCAACCAACATCTTCTGTGCTCATACGGCTGCCCATGTCAAAAACAGGTACCCCTTTCCAATATAATGCCTGCAACAATTTGGTGTCCATTGCACCTAGAAGAGTAGATTTCAAAGTTATTTTATAAATTCTAATAAACTGCACAGGAAAAATAATAGCAAATGAAATATAACATTGAACAAGACACATGGCAGAAAAGAGTATGCTCACCAACAAGAAAATTAGAAAGTCCAAGATCTGTCAAATGTTTAACCCAGGTCAGAATAAAATCCTTGAATGCATAGTTACCAAAGGTCACAATTACAATATTATCTTTCACCCGTTGTTGAACCAATTCTTTAGTCAATCGGAAAGCCTCCAAAGGAGGCATCTTCTTATTACGCGGTGGAACTTCCCATACAGGATTAATCCATACACCTTGAGGACCTAGGGCAGGTGTGGGCACAGCATGCCCTTCATCTGACTGAGAAAAGTTGATTGTTTGATCTGTAAGACAAAAATCTTCATCAGGGAAAGTTCAGTTAAGATCGAAAATCAGACTCGCCCAAGAAGGGAAAAAGACTATTATCTTGATGAATTGAAAAGCACCTAGCACAAGGCGCGGTTAACATAACTGAGGAAGGTAACTAACAAAAGGAATTATTTCAAAGATCCTACTAGTAAAGCAGGAGTGCTCAATTAATAATTCAACCACACACGTAAACTTAGAGAAAGAGAGCCTAACTGAAAGATTGATGAACGTTAAAAAGGTAAAACGGTGATTTGTGATAAACGAAACAAAGGTCAGTCCAGAAATCAGACATACTGACTTAGGTTCTCTTTCTCTCTATCCATCCATCTACAATCCTCCGATT